>NW_026897154.1:0-28942 GCF_033153095.1 Gastrolobium bilobum | reverse complement strand
CAAGGGTTTCTCCTGATGGTTCTCCCTTCGACTCGCCTTACTCGAAAGGAGACTCCATTTGTCTGGACTCACGAGTGTGAGGAATGCTTTCAGGAGTTGAAGGAGAGACTGACTACTGCTCCTGTGTTGGTCCTTCCTGATCCTCCGCTCGAGATTGAGCTTTACACCGACGCCTCCGGGAAGGGGCTAGGGTGTGTGTTGATGCAGTGGGGTAAGGTGATTGCCTATGCTTCGAGGCAGCTGAAACCTCATGAGGAGAACTACCCTACTCATGACTTGGAGTTGGCTTCTATTGTGTTTGCTTTCAAGATTTGGAGGCATTATCTTTTTGGTTTGACGTTTGTGGTGTTCAGTGACCACAAGAGTTTGAAGTACCAGTTCGACCAGAAAGAGCTGAACATGAGGCAGAGAAGATGGATGGAGTTCATAAAGGATTACGACTTCGCGTTAAAGTACCATCCTGGCAAGGCCAATGTGGTAGCTGATGCTTTGAGCCGGAAACCCGGGAGCTCATCCAGCTTGTTACTTGGTAACTTTTATGTGATTGAGAAGTTCCGAAACCTGGCAGTGACCTCTCTGCGTGAGGGTGTACTTATCGGGCTGGAAGCAGCAGACGTTGTGAATGAGCTGTTAGAAAAGATCAAAGAGGCACAAGTTCAGAGAGAGTGTGTGGATTATGTGAAGAACCAAGACAGTGTATCATGGAATGATGATGGACTTTTTTTGTTTCAACAGAGGATCGTGGTTCCTCGAGATCCGTTGACCGATGAGGTTATGGCAGATGCCCATAAGGGCCAATTTTCTATTCACCCTGGTGCTACTAAGATGTATCAAGACCTGAAGAAGAACTTCTGGTGGCCAGGCATGAAGAAAGATGTTGTTGTCTTTGTATCCAAGTGTTTGTTTTTCTAGAAGGTGAAGATCGAACATCAGAGGCCGTCTGGTGAACTTTAACCTCTTGAAGTACCACAGTGGAAGTGGGAAGGTATTTCCATGGACTTCATGGTGGGATTGCCGAAGACTCAGGCGGGTTGTGACTCTATTTGGGTCATTGTGGACAGACTGACGAAGTCTGCCCATTTTCTTCCAGTGAAGGTGAGCTTCACTACAGAGCAGTTGGCCAAGCTTTTATGTTCGCGATATTGTGAGGTTTCACGGGTTGCCCAAGAGTATCATCAGTGATAGGGACCCGAAGTTCATATCTCGGTTCTGGGAGGCGTTGCAGGAGGCTTTTTGTACGCAGTTGAGATTGAGTACCGCCTATCACCCTCAGACTGATGGACAGACTGAGAGGACCATCCAAACCTTGGAGGACATGTTGCGAGCTTGCATGTTGGAGCAGGGCTCTGCATGGGATAGGTACCTTCCCTCGGTTGAGTTTTCTTACAACAACAGCTTTCATGCTAGCCTGGGCATGGCGCCCTACGAAGCACTGTATGGTAGGAGGTGTCGGACTCCTACTTGTTGGTCTGAGGTTGGGGATACCACCCAGTAGATCCAGATGATCCGTTAAAAGTTGAAGCAGGCGCAGAATCGCCAGAAGAGCTATTATAATGTCAAGCATCGTCCACTGGAGTTCAGTGAGGGTGAGCACGTGTTTGTGAGACTTTCACTAGTCACCGGTATTGGTCGGGCACTCGGAGTGAGGAAGCTGAGCCCGCGATATATTGGGCCATACCAGATTCTTGGTAGAGTAGGACATGTTGCCTACCGGCTTGCCTTGCCTCTGAACTTGGCCAACATCCACGACGTGATTCACGTGTCTCAGCTTCGGAAGTACATAGCAGATCCGTCGCACGTGGTGCAACCTGATGACGTGGAGGTTCGGGAGAACCAAAAGACTCCCGTCGGACCACTCAAGATTCTCGATCGTGGCGAGAAATAGATGAGGAGCAAGTTCATTCCGATGGTCAAAATGCAATGGACCGGAAGAACTCCTGAGGAGTGTACTTGGGAGCGTGAGGACAAGCTTATCCGGCAGTACCCCGAGTTTCGAGACAGGTATGTTTTCTGATTTTGAGGACAAAATCCTAAAAAGGTGGGGTGAATGTAAGAACCCACACCGTTAATTAAGGAAATTAAGTAATTAATTATGTTAAATTAAGAAATGATTCCATAATTGACCCTAATAATTATTAAGAGGCTTTAATAATTATGTTAAGTGATTAAGAATGTTGAAAGTCGTTTTTCGGAAGAAAAGTGCAGATACCGGTTCTGCTAGTCGGTATAAATGCGTACCAAAAAAGTATCCCAGAAAATTATAATAAGTGCATGATAATTACTAGAATAATATGTAGGACTTGTAAAACGAGTTTCAAGTCAAAATAATAAGAACTAGTGCCAGAAACTGATACTGGCTATGAAAAGTGTGTACTAGAAAGGTACTCTAAAAACTGATACTGGCTATGAAAAGAACTAGTTTCAAGCTCATTGTTCCATTGTCTTGTGCTCCATTTGGTGAGCTTTGAAGCTTCCTCTTCCACTTCTCTTCATCTATACACTTGGTGTGAGTGAGAATCATCCTTGTGAGTCGGAAAGTGGCTTTTTTTCTGTGTAAGGAGGTCAGTTTGAGGGAGTGTTGGGTGCTGACTTTGGGTTGGAGAGTGAGTGAACCTTGTGTTTCTCATTTGGAGGTCCAAGGAGCCACCTTTGGTGAGGAAGAGCCTTGTTTGCTTCTCAATTTCGTGGTCTTGGTTGGTCTGAGTTTTGGAGCAGTTGAGAGATGTAAGAACTCACACCGTTAATTAAGGAATTTTAATTAATTAATTATGCAAAATTAGGAAATGAGTCTATAATTGACCCTAATAATTATTATGAGACTCTAATAATTATAGTAAGTGATTTGGAATGCTGTTAGTCCCTTTTCGGAAGAAAAGTAGAGATACCGATTCTGCTAGTCGGTATAAATGTGTACCAAAAAAGTATCCCGTAAAATTAATGTAAGTGCATGATAATTACTAGAATGATATGTAGGACTTTAAAACGAGTTTCAAGTCAAAATAATAAGAAATTGTGCCAGAAACTGATACTGGCTATGAAAAGTGCGTACTAGAAAGGTGCTCCGAAAAATAATATAAAAATATGATAATTCTTGTAAAATTGAGTAGGTTAAGAATCCAAAGTTTGGGATTAAAATGCTAAGCGTAGCAATAAAAGTTAATACTGTGTGTTTAAGTGTGTTTGGGCTATAAATACTCTCTTTAAAGGCACTCAACCCTAGAAAACAGACTTTTGAGCGTGTGTGTTGGCTGGTCAGGTTGTTGAGCATTGTTCCATTGCCTTGGTGCCTCCTTGAGTGAGATTGAAGCCTTTTCTTCCACTTTTCTTCATCAAAATGCCATAATTGAGTAAGAGTGACCATTGAGGTTGAGTGTGAGGGTTTGTTTCTAAGTGGTGTCCACTGTGTTGGTGGTGTTTGGGAGCTGTGTTCTGAGTTGGGGTGAAGGGGTTCATTTTCTTGGTGCTTGATGCTCCAATAAGCTACCTTGTGAAGGAAAGATCCCACCTTGTTGCTCCATTTTCGCATCCTGTCCTGGTCAGAACCTTGGAGTGGTCTTGTGAGCTCCAAGAGCACCCTTTGTTGGCTGGTTGTGCTTGGGTGAGTGGTTCAACCCTAGATTTTGAGTTTTTATGCTTAAAAATGGAACCTTGATGCATCTAAAGGCAAAAAGATGATAACTTAACGTTGGGTAATGTCAAACACACCTAGAAATGCATGTCTAAGTGTTTATAATCGGTAAAAACCCAACCTTGGAAGGATATCTTCACGAAATGCAGTTTCTGCATTTTGTCGTGAAATATCTGGATATCTTCCCGTGAAATATCCGGATATTTGATATCCGGATATGGGATTTGGATATCCGGATATTGGATATCCGGATATGGGAATCTGGATATCCGGATATTGTATATCCGGATATGGTCAGTGAGATATCCGGATATTGCATATCCGGATATGTCCCGAGGAATATCCGGATATTCTGAGATTTCGTAGAACAGTAGCTGTGCTGTGAGGACAGTAGGCTATTGAGGGTTTGGGGACCCTAGATTGATGAAGTTGAACTTCTGTAATTAATGAACTAAGTCAGAATCATGTGATTAAGGGCTTGTGGCTTCGTTGGAAGCCTTAAGACGTAAATCGTTAAAGGAGAACGTAGTCTTTATGTTAATGCTTGAGTTATGTATGTTGATACACTTGCTAGTCCTAAATCAGATTTTGATCTGCTGTGTGTTGGACTTAAGCTGTGAGGACTCTTGCATTGGATAGTGAGCTTGCAAGGTAAGCTTTTGTGTCCTCGGTTTAGCCATGTTGTGGTTCCACCATGTCCCATGGGGGTATGGTTATATGAATGTTGTGTTACATGCTTTTGATGCTTTGGAAATGCTGTTGAGCTGTTATATGCTAGTGCCTTTATGATATGTATGTGGTGTTCCACCTATACGGTAAGCCTGAGTATGTGGTACATACAAGATGGTGAGGCTGTGGGTGAGGTGCAAGCGGTGTTCCTTGTACTACATGTAGGTATAGACGTATTCCTGCATTTCTCTGGCCAGTAGATAGTGATAAACACACATGGCATGAATATCTGTTGCACTGCATAGTTTTGGAACTGATATTGAAATAAATGCTTTTAGAACTTATATTGCACATGTAAGTGAGCTTGGGGTGGAAGATCCTTGAGTACCCCTTGTCTTACTGAGATTTCTTGTTTAGAGATCTCACCCCACGTTTGAGGAATGCTTATTTCAGGGTCAGGTAACGTTGAGACCTCAGGCGGCAGGAGGGCGGAGCTGAGTTAGTTATTGATTATATTATTTGCTTGAGCTTCATGTTATGTTTATGATTGTCTTGTTGAGACGCTGTTGATTTGGTGAGCATGGGGATTGTCCATGACACTTAGACTAGTTATGTCTTAGTTTTATTTGGAGTTGTAATAATGTATCAGGATATTGTCCGGATTACGTGATGTAATGTCGTGACTTAGATACTCACTTTATTTATATTTTGAGGTATTTCAGTAGATGTCTTATTGCAATTTACATTCAGGCGATATTTTATGAAATTGATTAAGTAATCAAGTTGGTAATTGATAATGACGTCATAATTAAAAAGAAAAAGAATATTTCGCATTTTTAATTAAGCGTAGCTTAATACGATGTAATGATAACACTACCGGATATTACGGGGTGTTACATTTTATGGTATCAGAGCAGGGCCTCTCATCTAGTACGGTGTGGTTCGAGGTCGAACCCGGCGGAAGCTGGTGGGCATGTAACATCCCGAGCGCTGACGAGGGCGGGGAGTGATCGCCGGTGCAAAGAGGCACGGACAAGGAGCGGCTCCTGACAGGCTTCCAGCGAGGGGTTACATGCGTGAATGAATCGACACCCGAAAGAGAGGGATTCCAAAGACTGTGCAGGTGTGAGACTGCACAGTTTGGGATAGCTTATAAGAATTAATTGGTACTACCTATACTAACAAGATGCATCTTCTTTTCGGTAGCCCGGAACGGAAGAACTCCACAGTTAAGCGGTCTTGACGAAGAGCAATTCTGGGATGGGTGACCTCCTGGGAAGTTTTCCCGGGAAATGTTCGAGTGAGGAAAAAGCACACTGAAAAGTCTCGTGTTAGTATGTGGGGATAGTCATTGATTCTTGAAGCGGCCAGGCGTTACAAGTGGTATCAGAGCAACGGTTCTAGGGAAAAGCCTGTATGTATTGCATTGATTAGGATGTTTGGTTGTGTCTGTTTTGTGTGTTTGCTCCGTCGAGTATTATTATGATAATGCATATGTGATCACATTGCGTGGGCCTGATCAACTCATAATTTGTGTAACTTGTGCAGAGTCATGGTAAGACCCGAGAGAAACCGTGAGACTTCGGAGGATCAGCCCGATGTTGTCCTGGCTGCATTGGTTGAGATACAGGCTGCCCGACAAGCCGACCAGGAAGCCATGAGAATGGCAAACCAGGCCATGCTGGACGTCGTCAGAGAGGCGAACATGAAGGCCACTGAGGACGTGTTGGAGGCCAACCGTCTGGCGAACATGACGATGTTTAGAGTCATGTTGGAGGAGATGAAGAATGGTCCTGTTGTTGGCCATGTTCCTCCGCCGCCACCTCCACCGCCACTGTAAGAACCCGCACCGTTAATTAAGGAATTTAATTAATAAATTATGAGAAAATAGGAAATGATTTCATAATTGACCCTAATAATTATTATGAGGCTTTAATAATTATAGTAAGTGAGTAACAATGATGAAAGTCGTTTTTCGGAAGAAAAGTGCAGATAACGGTTCTGCTAGTCGGTATAAATGCGTATCGAAAAAGTATCCCGGAAATTTATAATGAGTGCATGATAATTACTAAAATGATATGTAGGACTTGTAAAACGAGTTTCAAGTCCATATAATGAGAACTGGTGCTAGAAATCGGTACTGGCTTTGAAAAGCGCGTACCGGAAAGGTGCTCAGAAAATTATAAGAAAAATATGATAATTCTTGGAAAAATGTGTAGTTTCAGATTCCAAAGTTTGGGATTAAAATGCTAAGCGTAGCAATTAAAGTTAATACTGTGTGTTAATTGGGTAAGTGGCTATAAATACCCTTTTTAAGGGCATACCCTAGAAAATTGTCTCTATGCGTGGGTTTCTTGTGGTGGCTGATCAGTTTTGCTCTGTGTTGGTGCTGTCTTCCCTTGTGTGAACCTTGTGACCTTCTACCTCCTTGATACCTTTTCCTAAACACTTGGTCTTGAGGGTGTGAGTCTTGTGACCAGAAAATAGTCATCTTTCTGAGTTTATGAGCTGCTGTTTGTGAGGTTCTTGTTCTGAGTTGGAGAGTTTGGAGAAGAGTCATCTTGTTCTTGGTGGTTTAGAGCTCCAAGTAGCTTCCTTGGTGAGGAAATGACTCATCTTGTAGGTCCATTTTCGTGTACATGTAGAAACAGTACTTGGGAGGGTTGTTGGTGAGCTCCTTGAGTCATTCTTGCTGAGTTTAAGCTTGTGGTATGATCTTCAACCTTGAACTTGAGTTTAAGTGTGTAAAAATGGAACCTTGATGCATGTAAAGGTTAAAAGTTGATAACTTCACGTTGGGTAATGTCAAACACACCTAGAAATGTATATTTAGGTGTTTAAAATCGGTAAAACCCCAACCTTGGAAGGATATCTTCACGAAATGCAGTTTCTGCATTCTGTAATGAAATATCCGGATCTCTGCCCGAGAAATATCCGGATATGGGATTTAAACATCCGGATATTGGATATCCGGATATGGGATTCTGGATATCCGGATATTGCATATCCGGATATGTCCAGTGAGATATACAGATATTGCATATCCGAATATGGTCCCGAGGAATATCCGGATATTCTGGGATTTCATAGAACAGTAGTTGTGCTGTGTGTACAGTAGGCTATTGGGGGTTTGTGGACCCTAGATTGAGAAAGTTGAACTTCTGTAATTATTGAACTAAGTCATAATCGTTGTGATTAAAGGCTTATGGCTTGGTATGGAGCCTTAAGATGTAAAACGTAAGGAAAGGCGTTGTCTTTAAGTTATATGCTTATGTTGCATTATTATTGATATAGTATTGGTCCATAACAGATTGTTAATCTGCTGTGTTTGGACTTGGAGCTGTGGACTCTTGGCTTTGGGAGTCAGCTTGCAAGGTAAGCTTTCGTGTCCTCGGTTTAGCCATGTTGTGGTTCCACCATGTCCCATGGGGGTATGGTTGTATGTATGCTGTGTTACATGCTTTGATTATTTGAAATGCTGTTGAGCTTTATGTGTAATGGCTTTTAATATGCATGTGTTGTTTCATCTTGACGGTAAACCTGAGTATGTGGCGTCGTACGAGATGGTGATCCGGGGTGAATGCAAGTAGCGTCTTGCACTAGTGTGGGTATTTAGCGTATGTAAATCCTGCATTTCTCTGGCCAGTAGAATAGAATTGACACACATGACATGATTATCTGCTGCATTGCACTATATTAGAACTGATGATGATATCTGCTTTTAAACTTATATTGCACATGTAAGTGAGCTTAGGGTGGAAGATCCTTGAGGACCCCTTGTCTTACTGAGATTTCTTGTTTAGAGATCTCACCCCACGTTTGGGGAATGCTTATTTCAGGTTCCGGTAGTTTGGTGACTGATGCCTCTGGCGGCAGGAGGCCAGAGCTTAGTTGATGATATTATGTTGTTTGCTGCCATGACTGGATATGGATGCTGTTTATGTTTTCCGCTATTTATGTTTATGTTGTTGTTGAGACTGATGTTGGGCGTGTTGCCTTATTTGAGTGAGCATGGGGATTGTCCATGACACTTTATGTTAGTGCTTTTGATTTGGAGTTGTATAAACTGTTAGATGGTCCGGTCTACGTTGTTGTAGTTCTGTGACTAGAGCTACACTTTTATTATCTATGATTATGAGGTATTTCAGTTAGCTGTTTTATTGCAATTACATACAGATGATGTTTTATTAATTGATTAATAAACAAGTTGGTAATGATAATGACATCATAATTGAAAAGAAAAAGATATTCCGCATTTTTAATTAAGCGCTGCTTAATACGATAGTATGATAACATTACCGAATATATACGGGGTGTTACAGCCACCACCACCACCTCCACCCAGTCTGCAGGATGACTCTCACAGTCAGATGGGGGATGGCAGTCACCTTATGGGGGCCATGCAGACCGTCCCTGTTTTTGTTGAGGATCGAGATGAGATCGATCGCCGGCTGAATGCTTTTCGTAAGCATAAGCCACCTGCCTTCGATGGATCCTTTGATCCTGTTGCTGCGGCGCGCTGGCTACAGGCGTTGGGCAAGATATTTCGGGTCATGCAGTGCACATATTCGCAGAAGTTGATGTTCGCTACTTACATGCTGGAGGGCGACGCCCACGAGTGGTAGACAAACATTTATCATATCTACGAGATGCAGGGTCATGTGATCATGTGGCCATTGTTCGAGGATTTCTTCTTGGGTCACTACTTTTCGTATGACACTCAGGAGAGGCAGCAGGGAGAGTTTGACAGATTGGTTCAGGGCTCGTTGTCTGTGGATAAGTACCTGGCTAAGTTCAACCAGTTGGTGAGGTTTGCACACTTCAGGATGGCGAGGCCTACTCCTACATTTTTGGCTGCTAAGTTCCGCAGGGGACTTAGTGAGGATATTGTTGGTTCCGCTTCTAGAGACTTTGGGACACTGGTTCAGCAGTATCGTGATATTGAGGATTTCTACAGCACGAGTAAGGCTAAGAAGGCCAAGGTTGCTGAGGCGACGAAGGTTGCAGCTGGTAATTCCACTTCTTGGAGAGACAGGAAGTTTGGGAACAAGGGTAAAGGTAAACAGATGGCAGCTCGGCAGGCGCCGAATCAGTTCAAGAGGACTTCTGCTCAAGGGAGTGCAATGAGACCTCCTGCTCCCAAGTGTTCGGGATGCGGGAAGACTCATTTTGGGCCGTGTTCTACCGGTCAGTTGATTTGCTTTCAGTGTGGCAAGGAGGTTCACTTCTCCAGAGACTGTCTGTCGGCGACGGCGAGGGCTACTGCAGGGCAGGCAGTGCCACTTCAGATGGTTCCCCTTCCACTTACTTCGGCACCGGTAGTGCCACCATCTTCTGGGAGAGTTTATACTCTGAATCGTCAGCAGTCGGCTCGAGCTCCGAACCTTATTAGAGGTACTGTTACCATTGGTGGTTCACCTGTGGATGTCTTGTTTGACTCTGGGGCTACGCATTCTTTTGTTGCAACCCCGATTGTTGTGGGGCTTGAGTTGCCTATTGATGTGCTTTCTCCACCGTTGCGGGTTACCACCGCCACCGGAGAAAAGTGTGATGCTACCACTGTTCATCGCGATGTAGCGTTTCAGTGGGAGGGCCGCGAGTTCTCGGTAGATCTGATCGGATTGTCGATGGCCAACTTGGAGGTTATTCTGGGCATGGATTGACTGTCCAGAAATTGTGTGATGATTGACTGTTGTGCCAATCGTGTGGTGTTGTCTCCGTGTGATTCCATAGCTAGTTCCTCGCCGTACATTTCGTTGCTGAAGGCTAGGAGAGCCTTGAGAGCAGGGGCATATGGATATGTCATGTTGGGAGGTTAGGTGAGTGGGATACAGGAGGATATCACTGGCATTCCTGTGGTGAGGGAATTCCTCAAGGTTTTTCCTGAGGAGATTCCTGAGTTTTCGCCACAGAGGGAGATAGAGTTCTCTATTGATCTGTTGCCTAGTGTGGGGCCGATTTCTTTAGCTCCATACCGAATGTCGCCACCGGAGCTGGCAGAGCTGAAGAAGAATATTGAGGATCTTTCAGCGAAAGCTTTCATTCGACCGAGTGTGTCTCCTTGGGGAGCACCGGTCATCTTCGTGAAGAAGAAGGACGGGACAATGCGATTGTGCACCGACTACAAGCAGCTGAACAAGGTGACAATCAAGAACAAGTATCCCATCCATCGGATTGATGATCTATTGGATCAGCTCAGGGGTGCTTGCGTGTATTCCAAGATTGATCTCTATTCTGGATACCATCATATTCGGGTGAAGCCGGAGGATGTCCCTAAGACCGCATTTCGTTCGAGATACGGTCATTTTGAGTGCTTTGTGATTCCGTTCGGTCTCACCAATGCACCTGATGTGTTCATGGATTACATGAACCGGATTTTTCATCCGTACCTGGATCAGTTTATGATCGTCTTCATTGACGATATTTTGATTTACTCCAAGACGGAGGAGGAGCATGTGGAGCATCTGAGGATTTTTCTGCAAGTGCTGAAGGAGAAGAAGCTGTATGCGAAGCCTTCAAAATGTGAGTTTTGGCTCAAGTCTGTGAAGTTCCTTGGGCATGTCATTTCTGCTGAAGGAGTTGCCGTGGATCCGAACAAGATCGAGGTTGTACTGGATTGGTAGAGACCCGAGACAGTTGCCGAAGTGAGGAGCTTTCTGGGTTTGGCAGGTTACTATCGGAGGTTCATCAAGGGTTTCTCCATGATGGTTCTCCCTTTGACTCGCCTTACTCGGAAGGAGACTCCATTTGTGTGGACTCATGAGTGTGAGGTCTGTTTTCAGGAGTTGAAGGAGAGACTGACTATTGCACCTGTGTTGGTCCTTCCTGATCCTGCGCTTGAGATTGAGCTTTACACCGACGCCTCCGGGAAGGGGCTAGGCTGAGTGTTGATGCAGTTGGGCAAAGTGATTGCCTATGCTTCGAGGCAGTTGAAACCTCATGAGGAGAACTACCCTACTCATGACTTGGAGTTGGATGCTATTGTGTTTGCTTTCAATATTTGGAGGCATTATCTTTTTGGATTGAAGTTTGTGGTGTTCAATGACCACAAGAGTTTGAAGTACCTGTTCGACCAGAAGGAGTTGAACATGAGGCAGAGGAGATGGATGAAGTTCATAAAGGACTATGACTTCGAGCTGAGGTATCATCCTGGCAAGGCCAATGTGGTAGCTGATGCTTTGAGTCAGAAATCCAGTAGCTCATCCAGTTTGTTACTTGGTAACTTTGATGTGGTTGAGAAGTTTCGAAACTTGGCAGTGATCGCTCCGCGTGAGGGTGTGCTTCTTGAGATGGAAGCAGCAGATGTTGTGAACGAGCTATTAGAAAAGATCAAAGAGGCATAAGTTCAAAGAGAGTGTCTGGATTATGTGAAGAACCAAGACGGTGTGTCTTGGAATGATGATGGATTGCTTTTGTTTCAGCAGAGGATTGTGGTTCCTCAAGGTCCGTTGACCGATGAGGTTATGGAAGAGGCCCATAAGGGCCAATTTTCTATCCACCCTAGTGCTACTAAGATGTATCAAGACTTGAAGAAGGACTTCTGGTGGCCGGGCATGAAGAAAGATGTTGTTGTCTTTGTGTCCAAGTGTTTGGTTTGCCAGAAGGTGAAGATTGAACATCAGAGACCGTCTGGTGAACTTCAACCTCTTGAAGTACCACAGTGGAAGTGGGAAGGTATTTCCATGGACTTCGTAGTGGGATTGCCGAAGACTCAGGCGGGTTGTGACTCTATTTGGGTCATTGTGGACAGACTGACGAAGTCTGCCCATTTTCTTCGAGTGAAGGTGAGCTTCACTACAGAGCAGTTGACCAAGCTTTATGTTCGCGAGATTGTGAGGCTTCACGGGGTGCCCAAGAGTATCATCAGTGATAGGGACCCGAAGTTCACATCTCGGTTCTGGGAGGCGCTGCAGGAGTCTTTTGGTACGCAATTGAAATTGAGTACCGCCTATCACCCTCAGACTGATGGACAGACTGAGAGGACCATCTAGACCTTGGAGGACATGTTGCGAGCTTGCACGTTGGAGCAAGGCTCGGTATGGGATAGGTACCTTCCGTTGGTTGAGTTTTCTTACAACAACAGCTTTCATGCTAGCCTGGGCATGGCGCCCTACGAAGCACTGTGTGGTAGGAGGTGTCAGACTCCTACTTGTTGGTCTGAGGTTGGGGACAAGGAGCTTTTTGGCTTGGACTTTGTCCAAGATACCACCTTGCAGATCCAGATGATCCGTGAAAAGTTGAAGCAGGCGCAGAATCGCCAGAAGAGCTACTATGATGTCAAGCATCGTCCGTTGGAGTTCAGTGAGGGTGAGCACATGTTTCCGAGACTATCACCTGTCACCGGTGTTGGTCGGGCACTCGGAGTGAGGAAGCTGAGCCCACGATATATTGGACTATACCAGATTCTTGGTAGAGTCGGACTTGTTGCCTACCGGCTTGCCTTGCCTCCAAACTTGGCCAACATCCACGACGTGTTTCACGTGTCTCAGCTTCGAAAGTACATAGCAGATCCTTCGCATGTGGTGCAACCGGATGATGTGGAGGTTCGAGAGAACCTTAAAACTCCCGTCGGACCACTCATAATTCTCGATCGCGGCGAGAAGCAGCTGAGGAGCAAGATCATTCTGATGGTCAAGGGGCAATGGACTGGAAGAACTCCTGAGCAGTGTACTTGGGAGCGTGAGGACTAGGGGTGAAAGTGCGCTGGGCTGGGTCAAGCTTTACCCAAAAAAGCCCAAGCCTACGTCAAAAAATTTCAATTTGGCTTGGCCCAAGCCTAGTACGAGTCTAGCTGTTAGCCTGGTTTGGCCCGTTTATAAAAAAACAAATGGCCTGTCCTAGCCCGTTAGTCGGTTAATTTTTAACCTCCAAGCAGAACCATGAATCAAC
Source organism: Gastrolobium bilobum (assembly GCF_033153095.1). Taxonomy (NCBI): domain Eukaryota; kingdom Viridiplantae; phylum Streptophyta; class Magnoliopsida; order Fabales; family Fabaceae; genus Gastrolobium; species Gastrolobium bilobum. The sequence continues at coordinate 15,756 of NW_026897154.1, read as the reverse complement.
TTTACAAAATACTCAAATTCTGTTGCTAAACAAAAAATCATAATTTCAACGTCCAAACAAAATCACGAATCATAACAAAACTCATACAATCTGCACTTAAGTCATTTTTAAAAGCAAAAATGCTCAAACTAAATAACATATATTTCATCAGATCCAACAAACAAATCCATACTATGTAAATTAAAATAACTACATGAATCCAACAAACACATCTTGATGCTTGTAGTAAGTATAACCTCTCCCAAAAACCTTTTAATATATTCATATACACAATCTAACATGTTGAGATGTTGGTTCGTCCTATATAAGAAATAAAGTCAGATTTCTATTAAAATATAATCGAATATAATTAAGTTATAAATAATTGTAATTGATTAAATTTATATCTGTTATTTTTTCTTCAAGGCATACTTACTCTATTTTATTTTATTTAAAATAAATAGTACAATATAGGCCGACCTGTAGGCTTATAGGTCAGACCTTGTAAAAGTGGGCCTACGGCCATTTTATTAAACAAGCTTTTTCAAGGCCCAAATCTGGCCTATTTTACGAAATATACTAGGTCAGGTCTGGCCTGACGTAGGCCGAGCCGTAGGTCCCTGTAGGCCGGCCCGGCCCAGTTTCACCTCTAGTGAGGACGAGCTTCTCCCGACAGTACCCCGAGTTTCGACCAGGTATGTTTCTGATTTTGAGGTCAAAATCCTAAAAAGGTGGGGTGAATGTAAGAACCCGCACCGTTAATTAAGGGATTTTAATTAATTAATTATGCAAAATTAGGAAATGATTCCATAATTGTCCCTAATAATTATTATGAGGCTGTAATAATTATAGTTAGTGATTTGGAATGCTGTTAGTCGCTTTTCGGAAGAAAAGTGCAGATATCGATTCTGCTAGTCGGTATAAATGCGTACCCAAAAAGTATCCCAGAAAATTAATGTAAGTGCATGATAATTACTAGAATGATATGTAGGACTTGTAAAACGAGTTTCAAGTCAAAATAATAAGAACTGGTGCCAGAAATTGATACTGGCAATGAAAAGCGTGTACCGGAAAGGTGCTCCGAAAAATAACATAAAAATATGATAATTATTGTAAAATTGAGTAGGTTAAGAATCCAAAGTTTGGGATTAAAATGCTAAGCGTAGCAATTAAATTTAATACTGTGTGTTTAAGTGTGTTTGAGTTATAAATACTCTCTTTAAGGGCACTCAACCCTAGAAAACAGACTTTTGAGCGTGAATGTTGGCTGGTCAGGTTGTTGAGCATTGTTCCATTGCCTTGGTGCCTCCTTGAGTGAGCTTGAAGCCTTTTTTTCCACTTTTCTTCATCAAAATGCCTTACTTGAGTAAGAGTGACCCTTGAGGTTGAGTGTGAGGGTTTGTTTCTGAGTGGTGTCCACTGTGTTGGTGGTGTTTGGTAGTTGTGTTCTGAGTTGGGGTGAAGGGGTTCATTTTCTTGGTGCTTGATGCTCAAAAAAGCTACCTTGTGAAGGAAAGATCCCACCTTGTTGCTCCATTTTTGCATCCTGTCCTGGTCAGAACCTTGGAGTGGTCTTGTGAGCTCCAAGAGCACCCTTTGTTGGCTGGTTGTGCTTGGGTGAGTGGTTCAACCCTTGATCTTGAGTTTTTATGCTTAAAAATTGAACCTTGATGCATCTAAAGGCTAAAAGATGATAACTTAACGTTTGGTAATGTCAAACACACCTAGAAATGCATGTCTAAGTGTTTATAATCGGTAAAAACCCAACCTTGGAAGGATATCTTCACGAAATGCAGTTTCTGCATTCTGTCGTGAAATATCCGGATATCTTCCCGTGAAATATCCGGATATTTGATATCCGGATATGGGATTTGGATATCCGGATATTGGATATCCGGATATTGTATATCCGGATATGGTCAGTGAGATATCCGGATATTGCATATCCGGATATGTCCCGAGGAATATCCGGATATTCTGGGATTTCGTAGAATAGTAGCTGTGCTGTGAGGACAGTAGGCTATTGGGGGTTTGGGGACCCTAGATTGATGAAGTTGAACTTCTGTAATTAATGAACTAAGTCAGAATCATGTGATTAAGGGCTTGTGGCTTCGTTGGAAGCCTTAAGACGTAAATCGTTAAAGGAGAACGTAGTCTTTATGTTAATGCTTGAGTTATGTATGTTGATACACTTGCTAGTCCTAAATCAGATTTTGATCTGCTGTGTGTTGGACTTAAGCTGTGAGGACTCTTGCATTGGATAGTGAGCTTGCAAGGTAAGCTTTTGTGTCCTCGGTTTAGCCATGTTGTGGTTCCACCATGTCCCATGGGGGTATGGTTATATGCATGTTGTGTTACATGCTTTTGATGCTTTGGAAATGCTGTTGAGCTGTCATATGCTAGTGCCTTTATGATATGCATGTGGTGTTCCACCTATACGGTAAGCCTGAGTATATGGTACATACAAGATGGTGAGGCTGTGGGTGAGGTGCAAGCGGTGTTCCTTGTACTACATGTAGGTATAGACGTATTCCTGCATTTCTCTGGCCAGTAGATAGTGATAAACACACATGGCATGAATATCTGTTGCACTGCATAGTTTTGGAACTGATATTGAAATAAATGCTTTTAGAACTTATATTGCACATGTAAGTGAGCTTGGGGTGGAAGATCCTTGAGTACCCCTTGTCTTACTGAGATTTCTTGTTTAGAGATCTCACCCCACGTTTGAGGAATGCTTATTTCAGGGTCAGGTAACGTTGAGACCTCAGGCGGCAGGAGGGTGGAGCTGAGTTAGTTATTGATTATATTATATGATGACTTGTTGGATGCTGGATATGCATGCTGCTTTTATGCTTGAGCTTCATTTTATGTTTATGATTATCTTGTTGAGACGTTGTTGATTTGGTGAGCATGGGGATTATCCATGACACTTAGACTAGTTATGTCTTAGTTTTATTTGGAGTTGTAATAACGTATCAGAATATTGTCCGGATTACGTGATGTAATGCCGTGTCTTAGATACTCACTTTATTTATATTTTGAGGTATTTCAGTAGATGTCTTATTGCAATTTACATTCAGGCGATATTTTGTGAAATTGATTAAGTAATCAAGTTGGTAATTGATAATGACGTCATAATTGAAAAGAAAAAGAATATTTTTCATTTTTAATTAAGTGTAGCTGAATACGATGTAATGATAACACTACCGGATATATACGGGGTGTTACAAGAGAGCTCCAAGAGCATCATCTACCTCTGTTTTTAGCTTGTGGTATGATCACCACCTTGGAACTTGAGTTTTTATGCTTAAAAATGGAACCTTGATGCATGTAATGGTTAAAAGATGATAACCTAACGTTGGGTAATGTCAAACACACCTAGAAATGCATGTTTAGGCTTCTGCAATCGGTAAAAATGGAACCTTTGAAGGATATCTTCACGAAATGCAGAAACTGCATTCTGTCGTGAAATATCTGGATATCTGATCGTGAAATATCCGGATATTGATATCCGGATATGGGGATCTGGATATCCGGATCTTGATATCCGGATATGTACAGTGAGATATCCGAATATTGGATATCAGGATATGCCCCCGAGGAATATCTGGATATTCTGGGATTTCGTAGAACAGTAGCTGTGTTGTGTGTACAGTAGGCTATTGGGGGTTTGTGGACCCTAGATTGATGAAGTTGAACTTCTGTAATTAATGATCTAAGTCAGAGTCATTTGATTAAGGGCTTGTGGCTTTGTTGGAAGCCTTAAGACGTAAATCATAAAAGGAGAACATAGTCTTTATGTTAATGCTTTTGAGCTTTGTATGTTGATATACATGCTGGTCCTAAATCAGATTGTGATCTGCTGTGTGTTGGACTTGAGCTGTGAGGACTCTTGGCATTGGATAGTGAGCTTGCAAGGTAAGCTTTCGTGTCCTCGGTTTAGCCGTGTTGTGGTTCCACCATGTCCCATGGGGGTATGGTTATATGCATATTGTGTTACATGCTTTTGATGTTTTGGAAATGCTATTGAGCTGTTATATGCTAGTGCCTTTATGATATGCCTGTGGTATTCCACCTATACAGTAAGCCTGAGTATGTAGTACATACAATATGGTGAGGCTGTGGGTGAGGTGCAAGCGGTGTTCCTTGTACTATATGTAGGTGATAGACGCATTCCTACATTTCTCTGGCCAGTAGAATAGTTTAAACACACATGACATGAATATCTGTTGCACTGCATAGTTTTGGAACTTATATTGATATAAATGCTTTAGAACTTATATTGCACATGTAAGTGAGCTTGGGGTGGAAGATCCTTGAGGACCCCTTGTCTTACTGAGATTTCTAGTTTAGAGATCTCACCCCATGTTTGGGGAATGCTTATTTCAGGATCAGGTAATGTGGGGGTTGAGGCCCCAGGCGGCAGGAGGCCGGAGCTGAGTTAGATACTGATGATATTATATGCTGACATGTTGGATGCTGGATATGCTTGCTGTTTTTATGCCTTTAGCTTCTTTATGACTTTGGATTATTTATGTTGAGACCTGGCCGTTTATGTTGTTGATTTGTGAGCATGGGGATTGTCCATGCCACGTAGACTTGTTATGTCTTGTTTCAATTAGAGTTGTATTAATGTATCAGGATATTGTCCGGATTACGTGATGTAATGTCGTGACTTAGATACTCACTTTATAGTTTTATATTGAGGTATTTCAGTAGATGTCTTATTGCAATTTACATACAAGCGATATTTTATGAAATCGATTAAGTAATCAACTTGGCTAAGTATAATGACGTCATAATTAGAAAAGAAAAAGATATTCTGCATTTTTTTTAATTAAGCGCAGCTTAATACGCTAGTATGATAACATTACCGGGTATACACGGGGTGTTACATTTTATGGTATCAGAGCAACGGTTCAAGGGAAAAGCCTGTATGTATTGCAATGATTAGGATGTTTGGTTGTGTCTGTCTTGTGTGTTTGCTCCGTTGGTTGTTATTATGATGATGCATATGTGATCACATTGCGTGGGCCTGATCAACTCATAAATTGTGTAACTTGTGCAGAGTCATGGTAGGATCCAGGAGAACACGTGAGACTGCTGAGGATTAACTCGATCCAATCCTGACTGCATTGGCTGAGATGCAAGAGGCCACTAGAGAAGTGAACCAGAAGGCCACGGAGGATGCTCTTGAGGCAAATCAATTGGCGAACATAACCTTGATGAGGGCCATGTTGGAGGAGATGAGAGCTGGTCCAGCTGTTAGTCAGTTCCCACCGCCACCACCGCCGCCTCCACCTAGTGTTCAGGATGAGACCCTGAGTCACATTGGTAGTGCTACACATGATGTTAGGGTGATGGAACCCTTTGTGGAGCCCGCTGAGGACAGAGATGCGATTGATCGCCGGCTGAATGATTTCCGTAAGCATAAGCCACCTACTTTTGATGGGTCTTATGATCTCATTGCTGCTGCAAGATGGTTTCAGGCGCTAGACAAGATCTTTCGAGTCATGCAGTGTTCAGATCCGCAGAAGTTGATGTTCGCTACTTATATGCTGGAGGGCGATGCCCATGAGTGGTGGACGAACATTTCTCATGTCTACGAGATGCAGGGCCGTGCGATGATGTGGCCATTCTTTGAGGATTGTTTTTTGGGTCAGTACTTCCCGTACGATGCACATGAGAGGAAGCAAGGGGAGTTTGACAGGTTGGTTCAGGGCTCGTTGTCTGTTGACGAGTACCTAGCCAAGTTCAATGAGCTGGTGAAGTTTTCACACTTCAGGATGGCGAGGCCTACTCCTACATTCTTGGCTGCTAAGTTCCGCAGAGGACTTAGTGAGGATATTGTTGGTTCTGCTTCGAGAGACTTTGGGACACTGGTTCAGCAGTGTCGTGATATTGAAGATTTCTACAGCACGAGTAAGGCCAAGAGGGCCAAGGTAGCTGAGAGGACGATAAAGGTAGCTGGTAGTTCCACTTCTTGGAGAGACAGGAAGTTTGGGAACAAGGGAAAAGGAAAGCAGATGGCAACTCGGCAAGCGCCGAATCAGTTCAAGAGGACTTCTGCTCAGGGGAGTGCAGCGAGACCTCCTACTCCCAAGTGTTCGGGATGCGGGAAGACTCATTTTGGGCCGTGTTCTACCGGCCAGTTGATTTGTTTTCAGTGTGGCAAGGAGGGCTACTTCTTCAGAGATTGTCCGTCGGCGACGGCGAGAGCGACTGCAGTTCAGGAAGTGCCGCTACAGATGGTTCCCCTTCCACCTACTTCGGCACCAGCAGTGCCACCGTCTTCTGGACGTGTTTATACTCTGGATCGTCAGCAGTCGGAGCGAGCTCCGAACCTAGTCAGAGATACTATTACTATTGGTGCATCATATGTTGATGTCTTGTTTGACTTTGGGGCTACGCATTCTTTTGTTGCAACCCCGATTGCTGTGGGGCTTGAGTTGCCCATGTCTGTGCTTTCTCCACCGTTGCGAGTGACCACCGCCGCCGGAGAAATATGTGATTCTACCATTGTACATCACGATGTAGAGTTTCAGTAGGATGGCCATGAGTTCTCGGTAGATCTTATAGGATTACCGATGGCCAACTTGAAGGTTATTCTGGGCATGAATTGGTTGTCCAGAAACTGTGCATTGATTGACTGTTGTGCCAAGCATGTGGTGATGTCTCCATGTGATTCCACAGTTCCTCGACGTACATTTTGTTACTGCAGGCTAGGAGAGCCTTAAGAGCAGAGGCATTTGGTTATGTCATGTTGGGAGGTTTGGTGAGTGGGACACAGGAGGATATCACTGGCATTCCTGTGGTGAGGGAATTCCTCGAGGTGTTTCCTGAGGACATTCCTGAGTTTCCGCCACAGAGAAAGATAGAGTTCTCCATTGATCTGTTGCCTGGTGTGGGGCCTATTTCATTAGCTTCATACTGGATGTCGCCACCGGAGCGGGCAGAGCTGGAGAAGCATATTGAGGATCTTTCAGCAACAGACTTCATTCGACCGAGTGTGTCTCCTTGGGGAGCACCGGTCATCTTTGTGAAGAAGAAGGACGGGACAATGCGATTGTTCACCGACTACAGGCAGCTGAACAAGGTGACAATCAAGAACAAGTATCCCCTTTCTCGGATTGATGATCTGTTGGATCAGCTCAGGGGTGCTTGCGTTTATTCTAAGATTGATCTCCGGTCCGGATACCATCAGATTCGGGTGAAGCCAGAGGATGTCCTTAAGACCGCATTTCATTTGAGACACAGTCACTTTGAGTATTTGGTGATTCCGTTTGGACTCACCAATGCACCTGCTGTGTTCATGGATTACATGAATCAGATTTTCCAGCCGTACCTGGATCAGTTTGTGATCGTCTTCATTGACGATATTTTGATTTACTCCAAGACGGAGGAGGAGCATGTGGAGCATTTGAGAACTGTTCTGCAAGTGCTGAAGGAGAAGAAGCTGTATGTGAAGCCTTCCAAGTGTGAGTTTTGGCTCAAGGTTGTGAAGTTTCTTGGGCATGTTATTTCTGCTGAAGGAGTTGCAGTGGATCCGAACAAGATCGAGGCCGTACTGGATTGGGAGAGGCCCAAAACAGTTACAGAAGTTAGGAGCTTTCTGGGTTTGGCAGGTTACTATCGGAGGTTCATCAAGGGTTTCTCCATGATGGTTCTCCCTTCGACTCGCCTTACTCGAAAGGAGACTCCATTTGTCTGGACTCACGAGTGTGAGGAATGCTTTCAGGAGTTGAAGGAGAGACTGACTACTGCTCCTGTGTTGGTCCTTCCTGATACTGCGCTCGAGATTGAGCTTTACACCGACGCCTCCGGGAAGGGGCTAGGGTGTGTGTTGATGCAGTGGGGTAAGGTGATTGCCTATACTTCGAGGCAGCTGAAACCTCATGAGGAGAACTACCCTACTCATGACTTGGAGTTGGCTTCTATTGTGTTTGCTTTCAAGATTTGGAGGCATTATCTTTTTGGTTTGACGTTTGTGGTGTTCAGTGACCACAAGAGTTTGAAGTACCAGTTCGACCAGAAAGAGCTGAACATGAGGCAGAGAAGATGGATGGAGTTCATAAAGGATTACGACTTCGCGTTAAAGTACCATCCTGGCAAGGCCAATGTGGTAGCTGATGCTTTGAGCCGGAAACCCGGGAGCTCATCCAGCTTGTTACTTGGTAACTTTGATGTGATTGAGAAGTTCCGAAACCTGGCAGTGACCTCTCTGCGTGAGGGTGTACTTATCGGGCTGGAAGCAGCAGACGTTGTGAATGAGCTGTTAGAAAAGATCAAAGAGGCACAAGTTCAGAGAGAGTGTGTGGATTATGTGAAGAACCAAGACGGTGTATCATGGAATGATGATGGACTTCTTTTGTTTCAACAGAGGATCGTGGTTCCTCGAGATCCGTTGACCGATGAGGTTATGGCAGATGCCTATAAGGGCCAATTTTCTATTCGCCCTGGTGCTACTAAGATGTATCAAGACCTGAAGAAGAACTTCTGGTGGCCAGGCATGAAGAAAGATGTTGTTGTCTTTGTATCCAAGTGTTTGTTTTTCTAGAAGGTGAAGATCGAACATCAGAGGCCGTCTGGTGAACTTTAACCTCTTGAAGTACCATAGTGGAAGTGGGAAGGTATTTCCATGCACTTCGTGGTGGGATTGCCGAAGACTCAGGCGGGTTGTGACTCTATTTGGGTCATTGTGGACAGACTGACGAAGTCTGCCCATTTTCTTCCAGTGAAGGTGAGCTTCACTACAGAGCAGTTGGCCAAGCTTTTATGTTCGCGACATTGTGAGGTTTCACGGGTTGCCCAAGAGTATCATCAGTGATAGGGACCCGAAGTTCACATCTCGGTTCTGGGAGGCGTTGCAGGAGGCTTTTTGTACGCAGTTGAGATTGAGTACCGCCTATCACCCTCAGACTGATGGACAGACTGAGAGGACCATCCAAACCTTGGAGGACATGTTGCGAGCTTGCATGTTGGAGCAGGGCTCTGCATGGGATAGGTACCTTCCCTTGGTTGAGTTTTCTTACAACAACAGCTTTCATGCTAGCCTGGGCATGGCGCCCTACGAAGCACTGTATGGTAGGAGGTGTCGGACTCCTACTTGTTGGTCTGAGGTTGGGGATACCACCCAGTAGATCCAGATGATCCGTTAAAAGTTGAAGCAGGCGCAGAATCGCCAGAAGAGCTATTATGATGTCAAGCATCGTCCACTGGAGTTCAGTGAGGGTGAGCACGTGTTTGTGAGACTTTCACTAGTCACCGGTATTGGTCGGGCACTCGGAGTGAGGAAGCTGAGCCCGCGATATATTGGGCCATACCAGATTCTTGGTAGAGTAGGACATGTTGCCTACCGGCTTGCCTTGCCTCTGAACTTGGCCAACATCCACGACGTGATTCACGTGTCTCAGCTTCGGAAGTACATAGCAGATCCGTCGCACGTGGTGCAACCTGATGACGTGGAGGTTCGGGAGAACCAAAAGACTCCCGTCGGACCACTCAAGATTCTCGATCGTGGCGAGAAATAGATGAGGAGCAAGTTCATTCCGATGGTCAAAATGCAATGGACCGGAAGAACTCCTGAAGAGTGTACTTGGGAGTGTGAGGACAAGCTTATCCGGCAGTACCCCGAGTTTCGAGACAGGTATGTTTTCTGATTTTGAGGACAAAATCCTAAAAATGTGGGGTGAATGTAAGAACCCACACCGTTAATTAAGGAAATTAAGTAATTAATTATGTTAAATTAGGAAATGATTCCATAATTGACCCTAATAATTATTAAGAGGCTTTAATAATTATGTTAAGTGATTAAGAATGTTGAAAGTCGCTTTTCGGAAGAAAAGTGCAGATACCGGTTCTGCTAGTCGGTATAAATGCGTACCAAAAAAGTATCCCAGAAAATTATAATAAGTGCATGATAATTACTAGAATAATATGTAGGACTTGTAAAACGAGTTTCAAGTCAAAATAATAAGAACTAGTGCCAGAAACTGATACTGGCTATGAAAAGTGTGTACTAGAAAGGTACTCTAAAAACTGATACTGGCTATGAAAAGAACTAGTTTCAAGCTCATTGTTCCATTGTCTTGTGCTCCATTTGGTGAGCTTTGAAGCTTCCTCTTCCACTTCTCTTCATCTATACACTTGGTGTGAGTGAGAATCATCCTTGTGAGTCGGAAAGTGGCTTTTTTTCTGTGTAAGGAGGTCAGTTTGAGGGAGTGTTGGGTGCTGACTTTGGGTTGGAGAGTGAGTGAACCTTGTGTTTCTCATTTGGAGGTCCAAGGAGCCACCTTTGGTGAGGAAGAGCCTTGTTTGCTTCTCAATTTCGTGGTCTTGGTTGGTCTGAGTTTTGGAGCAGTTGAGAGATGTAAGAACTCACACCGTTAATTAAGGAATTTTAATTAATTAATTATGCAAAATTAGGAAATGAGTCTATAATTGACCCTAATAATTATTATGAGACTCTAATAATTATAGTAAGTGATTTGGAATGCTGTTAGTCCCTTTTCGGAAGAAAAGTGCAGATACCGATTCTGCTAGTCGGTATAAATGTGTACCAAAAAAGTATCCCGGAAAATTAATGTAAGTGCATGATAATTACTAGAATGATATGTAGGACTTTAAAACGAGTTTCAAGTCAAAATAATAAGAAATTGTGCCAGAAACTGATACTGGATATGAAAAGTGCGTACCAGAAAGGTGCTCCGAAAAATAATATAAAAATATGATAATTCTTGTAAAATTGAGTAGGTTAAGAATCCAAAGTTTGGGATTAAAATGCTAAGCGTAGCAATAAAAGTTAATACTGTGTGTTTAAGTGTGTTTGGGCTATAAATACTCTCTTTAAAGGCACTCAACCCTAGAAAATAGACTTTTGAGCGTGAGTGTTGGCTGGTCAGGTTGTTGAGCATTGTTCCATTGCCTTGGTGCCTCCTTGAGTGAGATTGAAGCCTTTTCTTCCACTTTTCTTCATCAAAATGCCATAATTGAGTAAGAGTGACCCTTGAGGTTGAGTGTGAGGGTTTGTTTCTAAGTGGTGTCCACTGTGTTGGTGGTGTTTGGGAGCTGTGTTCTGAGTTGGGGTGAAGGGGTTCATTTTCTTGGTGCTTGATGCTCCAATAAGCTACCTTGTGAAGGAAAGATCCCACCTTGTTGCTCCATTTTCGCATCCTGTCCTGGTCAGAACCTTGGAGTGGTCTTGTGAGCTTCAAGAGCACCCTTTGTTGGCTGGTTGTGCTTGGGTGAGTGGTTCAACCCTAGATTTTGAGTTTTTATGCTTAAAAATGGAACCTTGATGCATCTAAAGGCAAAAAGATGATAACTTAACGTTGGGTAATGTCAAACACACCTAGAAATGCATGTCTAAGTGTTTATAATCGGTAAAAACCCAACCTTGGAAGGATATCTTCACGAAATGCAGTTTCTGCATTTTGTCGTGAAATATCTGGATATCTTCCCGTGAAATATCCGGATATTTGATATCCGGATATGGGATTTGGATATCCGGATATTGGATATCCGGATATGGGAATCTGGATATCCGGATATTGTATATCCGGATATGGTCAGTGAGATATCCGGATATTGCATATCCGGATATGTCCCGAGGAATATCCGGATATTCTGAGATTTCGTAGAACAGTAGCTGTGCTGTGAGGACAGTAGGCTATTGAGGGTTTGGGGACCCTAGATTGATGAAGTTGAACTTCTGTAATTAATGAACTAAGTCAGAATCATGTGATTAAGGGCTTGTGGCTTCGTTGGATGCCTTAAGACGTAAATCGTTAAAGGAGAACGTAGTCTTTATGTTAATGCTTGAGTTATGTATGTTGATACACTTGCTAGTCCTAAATCAGATTTTGATCTGCTGTGTGTTGGACTTAAGCTGTGAGGACTCTTGCATTGGATAGTGAGCTTGCAAGGTAAGCTTTTGTGTCCTCGGTTTAGCCATGTTGTGGTTCCACCATGTCCCATGGGGGTATGGTTATATGCATGTTGTGTTACATGCTTTTGATGCTTTGGAAATGCTGTTGAGCTGTTATATGCTAGTGCCTTTATGATATGCATGTGGTGTTCCACCTATACGGTAAGCCTGAGTATATGGTACATACAAGATGGTGAGGCTGTGGGTGAGGTGCAAGCGGTGTTCCTTGTACTACATGTAGGTATAGACGTATTCCTGCATTTCTCTGGCCAGTAGATAGTGATAAACACACATGGCATGAATATCTGTTGCACTGCATAGTTTTGGAACTGATATTGAAATAAATGCTTTTAGAACTTATATTGCACATGTAAGTGAGCTTGGGGTGGAAGATCCTTGAGTACCCCTTGTCTTACTGAGATTTCTTGTTTAGAGATCTCACCCCACGTTTGAGGAATGCTTATTTCAGGGTCAGGTAACGTTGAGACCTCAGGCGGCAGGAGGGTGGAGCTGAGTTAGTTATTGATTATATTATATGCTTGAGCTTCATGTTATGTTTATGATTGTCTTGTTGAGACGCTGTTGATTTGGTGAGCATGGGGATTGTCCATGACACTTAGACTAGTTATGTCTTAGTTTTATTTGGAGTTGTAATAATGTATCAGGATATTGTCCGGATTACGTGATGTAATGTCGTGACTTAGATACTCACTTTATTTATATTTTGAGGTATTTCAGTAGATGTCTTATTGCAATTTACATTCAGGCGATATTTTATGAAATTGATTAAGTAATCAAGTTGGTAATTGATAATGACGTCATAATTAAAAAGAAAAAGAATATTTCGCATTTTTAATTAAGCGTAGCTTAATACGATGTAATGATAACACTACCGGATATTACGGGGTGTTACATTTTATGGTATCAGAGCAGGGCCTCTCATCTAGTACGGTGTGGTTCGAGGACGAACCCGGCGGAAGCTGGTGGGCATGTAACATCCCGAGCGCTGACGAGGGCGGGGAGTGATCGCCGGTGCAAAGAGGCACGGACAAGGAGCGGCTCCTGACAGGCTTCCAGCGAGGGGTTACATGCATGAATAAATCGACACCCGAAAGAGAGGGATTCCAAAGACTGTGCAGGTGTGAGACTGCACAGTTTGGGATAGCTTATAAGAATTAATTGCTACTACCTATACTAACAAGATGCATATTCTTTTCGGTAGCCGGAACGGAAGAACTCCACAGTTAAGCGGTCTTGACGAAGAGCAATTCTGGGATGGGTGACCTCCTGGGAAGTTTTCCCGGGAAATGTTCGAGTGAGGAAAAAGCACACTGAAAAGTCTCGTGTTAGTATGTGGGGATAGTCATTGATTCTTGAAGCGGCCAGGCGTTACAAGTGGTATCAGAGCAACGGTTCTAGGGAAAAGCCTGTATGTATTGCATTGATTAGGATGTTTGGTTGTGTCTGTTTTGTGTGTTTGCTCCGTCGAGTATTATTATGATAATGCATATGTGATCACATTGCGTGGGCCTGATCAACTCATAATTTGTGTAACTTGTGCAGAGTCATGGTAAGACCCGAGAGAAACCGTGAGACTTCGGAGGATCAGCCCGATGTTGTCCTGGCTGCATTGGTTGAGATGCAGGCTGCCCGACAAGCCGACCAGGAGGCCATAAGAATGGCAAACCAGGCCATGCTGGACGTCGTCAGAGAGGCGAACATGAAGGCCACTGAGGACGTGTTGGAGGCCAACCGTCTGGCGAACATGACGATGTTTAGAGTCATGTTGGAGGAGATAAAGAATGGTCCTGTTGTTGGCCATGTTCCTCCGCCGCCACCTCCACCGCCACTGTAAGAACCCGCACCGTTAATTAAGGAATTTAATTAATAAATTATGAGAAAATAGGAAATGATTTCATAATTGACCCTAATAATTATTATGAGGCTTTAATAATTATAGTAAGTGAGTAACAATGATGAAAGTCGTTTTTCGGAAGAAAAATGCAGATAACGGTTCTGCTAGTCGGTATAAATGCGTATCGAAAAAGTATCCCGGAAATTTATAATGAGTGCATGATAATTACTAAAATGATATGTAGGACTTGTAAAACGAGTTTCAAGTCCATATAATGAGAACTGGTGCTAGAAATCGGTACTGGCTTTGAAAAGCGCGTACCGGAAAGGTGCTCAGAAAATTATAAGAAAAATATGATAATTCTTGGAAAAATGTGTAGTTTCAGATTCCAAAGTTTGGGATTAAAATGCTAAGCGTAGCAATTAAAGTTAATACTGTGTGTTAATTGGGTAAGTGGCAATAAATACCCTTTTTAAGGGCATAACCCTAGAAAATTGTCTCTATGCGTGGGTTTCTTGTGGTGGCTGATCAGTTTTGCTCTGTGTTGGTGCTGTCTTCCCTTGTGTGAACCTTGTGACCTTCTACCTCCTTGATACCTTTTCCTAAACACTTGGTCTTGAGGGTGTGAGTCTTGTGACCAGAAAATAGTCATCTTTCTGAGTTTATGAGCTGCTGTTTGTGAGGTTCTTGTTCTGAGTTGGAGAGTTTGGAGAAGAGTCATCTTGTTCTTGGTGGTTTAGAGCTCCAAGTAGCTTCCTTGGTGAGGAAATGACTCATCTTGTAGGTCCATTTTCGTGTACATGTAGAAACAGTACTTGGGAGGGTTGTTGGTGAGCTCCTTGAGTCATTCTTGCTGAGTTTAAGCTTGTGGTATGATCTTCAACCTTGAACTTGAGTTTAAGTGTGTAAAAATGGAACCTTGATGCATGTAAAGGTTAAAAGTTGATAACTTAACGTTGGGTAATGTCAAACACACCTAGAAATGTATGTTTAGGTGTTTAAAATCGGTAAAACCCCAACCTTGGAAGGATATCTTCACGAAATGCAGTTTCTGCATTCTGTAATGAAATATCCGGATCTCTGCCTGAGAAATATCCGGATATGGGATTTAAACATCCGGATATTGGATATCCGGATATGGGATTCTGGATATCCGGATATTGCATATCCGGATATGTCCAGTGAGATATACAGATATTGCATATCCGAATATGGTCGCTTTGGGATGATATTATGTTGTGGTTCCACCATGTTGGGGGTATGGTTGTATGTATGCTGTGTTACATGCTTTGATTATTTGAAATGCTGGATTTATGGTATGCTGTTGTTGTTTCATGTTTTCCGCTATTTGCATGTTTATGTTGTTGTTGAGACTGATGAATTGACACACATGACATGATTATCTGTGCATTGCCTTATTTGAGTGATATCTGCTTTTAAACTTATATTGGTAAGTGAGCTTAGGGTGGAAGATCCATGAGATTTCACTTTATGTTAGTGCTTTTGATTTGATGATATTATGTTGTATGACTGGATATGGATGCTGTTTAGTTTTCCGCTATTTATGTTTATGTTGTTGTTGAGACTGATGTTGGGCGTGTTGCCTTATTTGAGTGAGCATGGGGATTGTCCATGACACTTTATGTTAGTGCTTTTGATTTGGAGTTGTATAAACTGTGACTAGTTCTGTGACTAGCTACACTTTTATTATCTATGATTATGAGGTATTTCAGTTAGCTGTTTTATTGCAATTACATACAGATGATGTTTTATTAATTGATTAATAAACAAGTTGGTAATGATAATGACATCATAATTGAAAAGAAAAAGATATTCCGCATTTTTAATTAAGCGCTGCTTAATACGATAGTATGATAACATTACCGAATATATACGGGGTGTTACAGCCACCACCACCACCTCCACCCAGTCTGCAGGATGACTCTCACAATCAGATGGGGGATGGCAGTCACCTTATGGGGGCCATGCAGAC